>NC_042984.1:4032811-4072811 GCF_901001165.1 Salmo trutta | reverse complement strand
CCTTCTGTGGTGCACTATTTTAGACCGGGACCTTATCCCCTATATAGTGCACTACTATAGACCAGGGTCTTATCCCCTATGTAGTGCACTTCTTTAGACCAGGGCCCTATCCCCTATGTAGTGCACTACTTTAGACCAGGGCCCTATCCCCTATATAGTGCACTACTTTAGACCAGGGCCCTTTCCCCTATATAGTGCACTACATTTGACCGGACCCATGGGGAATATGACACCATTTGGGACACGGCAACCTATTCAACAATGTATCTCTCTGTGACGAAGGTGACTGTATTACTTATTAACATTGGCCTATGTGTGTGTATTCAAGTTGGAAATAGACAGGACAGACTGAGACCTAATCATTTAATTATATATGTAGGGCCTATTTATAATGCGATGATGGATATAAGTCATAAGTCTGAATAAAGTTTGTCAAATAATATAAATCAATCAGATCAACCGTAGTTCCCTATATTAGCCACTGGGTGGGGCACTTTCACTATATGCCTTTTAAATCTAGGAAAATCTAACAAAGGCTGTGGCCGAAATACCTCCGTTTGCTCTCACCTTTGCTGCTAAAAAACATGAATTAAAACTTAAATAATATTTTAGTGAAGTGCATTTTTTTATTTATTTACTACTTTCTACTGTATATCTTTTGAACCCAGGACAACCAAATACTCCTTGTTGAGCTCGCCATTTCCTCATTCTAAGTGTAAACCATGACCATGACGTTATGTTCTTACATATTTTTAACTGTCACACGTCCCATAGACGTCGCTGCTAACACTCGAGGAGGTGTCTTCGTTATTTTGGGACCTACATGTAACATGATGGGAACATCACTCCATCCCACTTTACCTCTCCCTTCTCTCTACCTCTCCCTTCTCTCTACCTCTCCCTTCTCTCTACCTCTCCCTTCTCTCTACCTCTCCCTTCTCTCTACCTCTCCCTTCTCTCTACCTCTCCCTTCTCTCTACCTCTCCCTTCTCTCTACCTCTCCCTTCACTCTACCTCTCCCTTCTCTCTACCTCTCCCTTCTCTCTACCTCTCCCTTCTCTCTACCTCTCCCTTCTCTCTACCTCTCCCTTCTCTCTACCTCTCCCTTCTCTCTACCTCTCCCTTCTCTCTACCTCTCCCTTCTCTCTACCTCTCCCTTCTCAGTGTCTCTTTTAGGACACCATGGACATTTGACGGGAACATCACTCCATCCCACTCTACCTCTCCCTTCTCAGTGTCACTTTTAGGACACCATGGACATTTGTGAGAGAGAGAGAGAGTGAGTGTGAGTGAGAGAGTGAGAGAGTGAGAGAGTGAGAGTGAGAGAGTGAGAGTGAGAGAGTGAGAGAGTGAGAGAGTGAGAGTGAGAGTGTGAGAGAGTGAGAGACTGAGAGACTGAGAGACTGAGAGACTGAGAGAGTGAGAGACTGAGAGAGAGAGAGAGAGAGAGAGAGAGAAAGTGTGAGTGAGAGAGAGAGAGAGAGAGAGAGAGAGAGAGAGAGAGAGAGAGAGAGAGAGAGAGAGAGAGAGAGAGAGAGAGAGAGAGAGAAACAATAACAAGCTTATCTCTGTTTTCACAACACTGTATTATGAGTAGGTGGGAGGAGAGTACGCTGTATTATGAGTAGGTGGGAGGAGAGTACGCTGTATTATGAGTAGGTGGGAGGAGAGTACGCTGTATTATGAGTAGGTGGGAGGAGAGTACGCTGTATTATGAGTAGGTGGGAGGAGAGTATGCTGTGTTATGAGTAGGTGGGAGGAGAGTACGCTGTATTATGAGTAGGTGGGAGGAGAGTACGCTGTATTATGAGTAGGTGGGAGGAGAGTACGCTGTATTATGAGTAGGTGGGAGGAGAGTACGCTGTATTATGAGTAGGTGGGAGGAGAGTACGCTGTATTATGAGTAGGTGGGAGGAGAGTATGCTGTATTATGAGTAGGTGGGAGGAGAGTATGCTGTATTATGAGTAGGTGGGAGGAGAGTACGCTGTATTATGAGTAGGTGGGAGGAGAGTATGCTGTATTATGAGTAGGTGGGAGGAGAGTACGCTGTATTATGAGTAGGTGGGAGGAGAGTACGCTGTATTATGAGTAGGTGGGAGGAGAGTACGCTGTATTATGAGTAGGTGGGAGGAGAGTACGCAGTATTATGAGTAGGTGGGAGGAGAGTACGTGTTATAATATCTGGTATTCCAGTTATGGTTTTCAGAAATAACACTACTAGTACAGATACTGGACGTGGATTAGTGGTCATTTCTATCTCCAACTCTGGAGATGTCCAGAGCCATATATTTACGGAGTCGGGACATTGGGGTTTCCTCATTATAATGGATTTACATGACAGTACAACATTTTACGGTGGCCATGTTAGATCCCAATTAACATTACGTGGGGGGATATTTAAATCATAGAAAATTATATTATTTCTATTATTTAATAAATGCTATGTAACCGAATGTCTGGAAATAGAACTAAATCTAATTTCTAAATTCTAAATATCTAAATGCTAAATTTCTAAATTCTAAATTTCTAAATTCTAAATTCTAAATATCTAAATTTCTAAATTCTAAATTCTAAATTCTAAACATTGGCCCAACTAGGAGGTATTTAGGTTAGCACAATGTATTGGACATGATTGTTTATTTATTTTAATAAAGAATTTTGCATATTGAACAGTGGTAATATTTATTTGAACATAGTTACTATATATTTTTTGTTGTATTTAAGTATATGTGACAGTCAGCACATCATTACTGTATGATACATCATATCCAATGAATAAGTAAAGATAAATACAGCCATTAAAAAATAAAAAATAAAATGAAATTAGACATCGCCAATATATCACATTCGATTTATTTGGTATTGATGCATTAGCTGGACGTACACAGCAGCAGATGAAACGTAGGCTCATATACTCTGTATGGTCCGTTATGAATGAGAGTCTATATTGCCGTCCTACAAATAAAACACACAGTTATTTGCTTCTATTTTATTTGTCTGCAGATATAAAAATCAATGTATTTATGTCTGGATGATACAGTATAGAAATGTTACAGTAACTGTGAGTAGGTACCAGGTGGACTCTCTTGGCATCAGAAAACGCTAACAGTTATTTTCAAAGTGTGTCATGTCAACACAAAATGAATACTTGAACACGGTAATATGTTGTAATTATTATTCTCCATAACATAGACTTGAGGAAATGTAGAATGAGTTATCATATTTAGATAATGTAGATTAGCCTGGATACATTATGACTATGCATCATTTGACACCACTGACTATAGTTGACAATGACATAGGCCTTTTAAATGAACAAGTATTTACAGCAAAAGTTCATACGCTACGTCATTGTCTTGAGTCAGTGTGGTCACTGCAGAGGACTTGTTACAGTCCTGACTTTGAAGGCCCTTAGCTTCACTACAGTGTAGGCTACCTGCCCTCTCGGGACAGAAGAGGGAGACAAAAGTCCATGAAAAAATAAAGTGACTTAAGGAGAAGAAACTTCATAATAACAGAAGGGCAGTCTTGCCAGAATAAATATAATTTTTTTCCATATCATATACACCATGTTAAATATTTAAGTCATACCATGGCAACAATGAACAGCCCCTAACACAGATTCAAGCAAACATAAATAATATAATCATAGTTTGTTTTGATTGATATCAATATTAACATATCATCTTATTAAACATGTTTCCACTAGCCCCTAGGTCACTGTAGGCTACTACATTCCTGCCGGTCTACATTCTAGCATCTTCTTGAAAGCTTTCCTGAAGCTGTCATCCAGGAAGGCATAAAGAAAAGGGTTAAGACAAGAGTTGGCGTAGCTGAGGCTGGTGATGAAGTAGGACAACCCGATGAGCAGCGGAGTGGTCCTCAGGTCGGTGGTGAGAGCCACTATGGTGCTGAGGTGAAACGGGGTCCAACAGAACAGACACACCGCTAAGACTATAAACACCATAATAGTTACTTTCTTTTTAGCCTTGTCCAGAGCCTTGGCGTTGGAGTTGAGGCGCATGTTCCGTAGTTTGTACAACATCATGGTGTAGAGAATACAGATGGTCGACACCGGGATGGCGAAGCCGAGGATCAGGGTGTATATCCGGCTCGCCTTGAACCACAAACTCTCTGGGCTTGGGAAGCTGAGGACGCAGCTTTTCCTGTCTGAGTCGTCCGGACTGATGTAGACCCCAGCGAATACCGTGAACGGCATTACGATTAGAATCACAAGGATCCAGACGCACAGGCTCACTATCTTGGCCGCGCGGTACGTGCGGTAAGGCATGCGCTTGGAACGCACCGTCGCAAGGACGACCAGATAACGGTCCACACTCATGACCGTCAGGAAGTAGATACTGGAGAAGATGTTATAGTGGTCTATGCTCAGGATGATCTTACACAGCACCTCTCCAAAGGGCCAGTAGTGGAGCAAGTGCTCGGCGATGTTGATGGGTAGGACCAGGGTAAACAGATCGTCGGCTATCGCCAAGTTTAGGATAAACATATTGGTCACGGTTTTCATTTTGGGCGCTTTGAGGATAACGTAGATAACCGCCGTGTTCCCCGTTAACCCCACGGCGCATATCACCGAATATATCACCGGCAGGACCACGTAGAGGTCAGCATAAAAGTATAACTCTGATTGCGGTGTGCAGTTCAGATCTGTCCGGTTAGTCGTACTCAGATAATAGTAGTCCATGGATTCGTTACACACAACCGGAGCTCCGCTACGGGTGTTCGCAATAGATATATTCTCCATCTTCAACGTCTTCTAAAGTATTATATCACATAAGTATAGAGGAAAGCACGTCGTTCAGAATACATGTTTGTTCAGAGTTAAAACAGGCACCCGTGAAGTGTCACGTTGGCTGCTGTGTAGGTCGGCTCTGTCTGGTTTTACGCACGCGTTGCGCATCACGAAATCTATGGAGAACAGAAATATTGAATACAAATTAAAAAACAGTACATAATAACAAACCTGTTCTGCCATTAATATTGTATTCAAAACACTTTTTATAGCCTGTCATAATGTAACCCTGCGTCGTAATGGATTGGAACACCACAACATCCACATGCACAAATAGACTCACTCTCATTTGAATTATAACCTGCAATAAGGACCACAATTATAAATGTTATTTTTAACGGATCAAGTACCGAAAGTGCAGAAGTACATATTCAGCAATAATAATAATAATAATATTTATGTTTTTATATATCATGCGGAATCATGGTCGTGCCATTATTCTTATACACAATCAAAAGTAACGGTGAATTTCATGTTTAAAAAAAAAAAAAAAAGAAAAGCTAATTTAGGAGCTTACCGTGCTAGAGAAGGCTTGCTCCTTTTCCCCTCTGCCTTCTGTTTGACAGTGAGCAGGAGCAACGCGAGCTGGAGCTGTCCACGTCCCAACTAGTTGGATTAGGGGGAAGCGGACAGGTGACGTCAGTCCACAGCATAGCCCAGTGCCCCGTTCCATTCAGCCATCAAGGCCTGAGGCACTCACCTTGCTGTCGGTAGCCTAAAGTGTTCCTATAATGTATATACTGTAGACATAAATAGCCATATTACTCCACATAGTCCCATTTTAAAATGTATTGTACAGATCAACTGATGGTCATATTGCTGTGTGGTACATGGCTGCTATGTGAGGCTATCTTTCTCTCCTGTAGGGATGAAGATCCAACACGTTGTTGTTCCTCGACATATAACTGTATGTAAACAATATAATGTTACCCAGATTGCCTTACTGTTAGGCTTTGTGTTGTTACAGTGTGACCATTACAGTGGTCTATGATGGGAACATTACAGTGGTCTATGATGGGAACACTGCAGTGGTCTATGATGGGAACATTACAGTGGTCTATGATGGGAACATTACAGTGGTCTATGATGGGAACACTGCAGTGGTCTATGATGGGAACATTACAGTGGTCTATGATGGGAACATTACAGTGGTCTATGATGGGAACATTACAGTGGTCTATGATGGGAACATTAGAGTAGTCTATGATGGGAACATTACAGTGGTCTATGATGGGAACATTACAGTGGTCTATGATGGGAACATTACAGTGTTCTATGATGGGAACATTACAGTGGTCTATGATGGGAACATTACAGTGTTCTATGATGGGAACATTAGACTGGTCTATGATGGGAACATTACAGTGATCTACGATGGGAACATTAGACTGGTCTATGATGGGAACATTACAGTGGTCTATGATGGGAACATTATAGTGGTCTATGATGGGAACATTACAGTGGTCTATGATGGGAACATTACAGTGGTCTGGTGTCTATGATGGGAACACTGCAGTGGTCTATGATGGGAACATTACAGTGGTCTATGATGGGAACATTACAGTGGTCTATGATGGGAACATTACAGTGGTCTATGATGGGAACATTAGAGTAGTCTATGATGGGAACACTGCAGTGGTCTATGATGGAAACATTACAGTGGTCTATGATGGGAACATTACAGTGGTCTATGATGGGAACATTACAGTGGTCTATGATGGGAACACTGCAGTGGTCTATGATGGGAACATTACAGTGGTCTATGATGGGAACATTACAGTGGTCTATGATGGGAACATTACAGTGGTCTATGATGGGAACATTACAGTGGTCTATGATGGGAACATTAGAGTGGTCTATGATGGGAACATTACAGTGGTCTATGATGGGACCATTACAGTGGTCTATGATGGGAACATTACAGTGGTCTATGATGGGAACATTACAGTGGTCTATGATGGGAACATTACAGTGGTCTATGATGGGAACATTACAGTGGTCTATGATGGGAACATTACAGTGGTCTATGATGGGAACATTAGAGTAGTCTATGATGGGAACATTACAGTGGTCTATGATGGGAACATTACAGTGGTCTATGATGGGAACACTGCAGTGGTCTATGATGGGAACACTGCAGTGGTCTATGATGGGAACATTAGAGTAGTCTATGATGGGAACATTAGAGTGGTCTATGATGGGAACATTAGAGTGGTCTATCATGGGATGATACAAGTCATGACCAGTCTGTAATGTAGACTCTGTCAGTTACAATACATTTTAATTTGACCTTTTTTTGAGTAGGCATTGAGACCATGGTCTCTTTTACAAGGGAGCCCTGTATATAGAATTTCATTAGACACATTCTAAAATATATTACAATATAAAACCACTGAAATACAGAAAAACACAACACAAAAAAAAGAACAACATGGTCCCGTGTGGCTCAGTTGGTACAGCATGGTGTTTGCAATTCCAGGGTTGTGGGTTTGATTCCCACGGGGGACCAGTATGGGAAAAAAATAAAAATAAAACATTTTATGAAATGTATGCATTACTACTGTAAGTCGCTCTGGATAAGAGTGTCTGCTAAATGACAAAAATGTAAAATGCTTAATTGCTCAATACGAAGGCCCCCAATCAATGTTTTTAAATGCCCTGTGAGGAACTAGGACATCACATTTTAATAGTATTTTGTAGTTGGTTCCATCAATGAGGTGCTTTAAAACTAAAAGAAGATTTACCTCGTTCGGTGGAGACCCGAGGAACCTCAAGATGTAACCAACCATGTGACCTGGTTTGGTATCTCATGTTTTTATATTTTACCAGGAAAGTTAGGTAAATCAGAGACTTGTGTAGTAGAGTTTTCTAAACAAACGAAGAATAATGAAGTGATCTACGTGACTTTCATGAGGACCAGCCAACATTTTTGACACATGCAGAATAAATTCCCTGGTTTTTCCGAAATCCCGGTTGGAGGATCCTGGAATAAGGAAGGAATAAGCAGGAAATCCGAAAACCATCCAACCACGATTTTTGGAAAACCATGGAATTTATTGAAAGTTCCCAGAATTTGCAACCTTAGTGGTGAACTGTCACCTCTGATAGCACCTGTAATAAAGCAAAGGGCACTATGGTAGACAGCATCCAAAGGTTTAAAAGTAGTGGCTGCTGCAAGCTGGTAAATAGTGTCACCATAGTCCAGAACGGGCATGAAGTTCACTGTACAATCTGCTTCCTGGTATTTAGGGAGAAGAAATATCTGTTTCTAAAAAAAGGCCACTTTAAGCTTTTTAACTAGCTCATCCGTATGTTTTTTTTAAACATTAAAGACTTCATTCTAATCTTTAGCTCAGTGGGCTAACAACACAGTCTTGTAGGATTTAGCTCAGTGGGCTAACAACACAGTCTTGTAGGATTTAGCTCAGTGGGCTAACAACACAGTCTTGTAGGATTTAGCTCAGCCGGCTAACAACACAGTCTTGTGGGATTTAGCTCAGCCGGCTAACAACACAGTCTTGTAGGATTTAGCTCAGTGGGCTAACAACACAGTCTTGTGGGATTTAGCTCAGTGGGCTAACAACACAGTCTTGTAGGATTTAGCTCAGTGGGCTAACAACACAGTCTTGTGGGATTTAGCTCAGTGGGCTAACAACACAGTCTTGTAGTATTTAGCTCAGTGGGCTAACAACACAGTCTTGTGGGATTTAGCTCAGTGGGCTAACAACACAGTCTTGTAGAATTTAGCTCAGTGGGCTAACAACACAGTCTTGTAGAATTTAGCTCAGTGGGCTAACACCATCTTGTGATGCACAGATGAGCCATAGCCAGTTGGGTGTTCAGACCCTGAAACAGTGATAATTCTATCCATTTCAGGTGCTACAGTACACACGTCTCTACTCTCTATTTGTTTAAATGTTTGTCAAGCAGGGAGTTAAAGCCGCTTAAAAACCACTAGGAGTAATCTTTGAGTGAAATTTAAATTGTCTTTTTGACAAATATTATTGTACCTTTCCCCTGTTTCTAAATATTCCTCTCGTGATTCCTCTCCTCCCTTCCTTCCCTCTCCAATCTCTTTCTTCACCTCTGTGACAGTCATCTGAAATCCACTTTTCTAAAATCTAGATAATGTTTTCAATTACCTTCATATCCGTAACCTCTTCCTCCGCTCATCTTCTCATCTTTTCCCGCCAGCATCCATAACAAGACACAAACTCACGTTTAGCGGATGGCCAAGTGCACCGCTGCTGCCTTCCTGTACAAGTACTGTTACTGTACTGTTACCCAGGATACTCTTCAGCAGGACTGTTACCCTGGATACTCTTCAACAGGACTGTTACCCTGGATACTCTTCAGCAGGACTGTTACCCTGGATACTCTTCAACAGGACTGTTACCCTGGATACTCATCAGCAGGACTGTTACCCTGGATACTCTTCAGCAGGACTGTTACCCTGGATACTCTTCAGCAGGACTGTTACCCTGGATACTCTTCAGCAGGACTGTTACCCTGGATACTCTTCAGCAGGACTGTTACCCTGGATACTCTTCAACAGGACTGTTACCCTGGATACTCTTCAACAGGACTGTTACCCTGGAAACTCTTCAGCAGGACTGTTACCCTGGATACTCTTCAGCAGGACTGTTACCCTGGATACTCTTCAGCAGGACTGTTACCCTGGATACTCTTCAGCAGGACTGTTACCCTGGATACTCTTCAGCAGGACTGTTACCCTAGATACTCTTCAGTTTTCCACCTGACAGGTTTAGGCTTTTAGTTACGGTGATCAAACCAGCTGGTGTCAGTATTCTTAGAGTCATCAGGCTTGGGCCTAGTGGTTAGAGTGTTGGACTAGTAACTAGAAAGGTTGCAAGTTCGAATACCTGAGCTGACAAGGTACAAATCTGTCATTCTGTCCCTGAACAAGGCAGTTAACCCACTGTTCCTAGGCTGTCATTGAAAATAAGAATGTGTTCTTTACTGTCTTGCCTAGTTAAATAAAGGTAATATAAAGGTAATATAAGAATGTGTGACACGTCTTCTACCAAGAAAGCACTATTTATATTGCATATGCTGGAATTAACGCAGCTGAACGTTGAGGTTGACAGCATTCACTGTTTGTTCAGACTAGAGAATAAGCTGCCATTAAACTCTTTAGCTTTTCAGCTCAGGAGTATAACTTTGTGAGTGTGTGTGTGTGTGTGTGTGTGTGTGTGTGTGTGTGTGTGAGTTGCAGGTAAATTGTCTGTCTTCCACATTAAAGTTTATAGTCAGCCTCTACTCTAGCCCCATGGGTCACAAAACATGAAGCCTGTTTCCTTGAAATATAATCAGAATTTTCACAGTTTAGCTTGTAAAACCATCCATGCTTACCATCCCACATTAAAAACATACTATAGTACATTCATATACTATAGTAGTTACTATAACGTTGCTGGCTTTCTGTAGTATATGTTTATAGTGTTTTGTGTTTTATGACATAGAAGTGGGGGCTTTCTCCTTGAGGAAACCTATTGGTAGGTAGGTAGGTAGGTAGGTAGGTAGGTAGGTAGGTAGGGAGGGAGGGAGGGAGGTAGGTAAACCCGTAGGTAGGTAGGTAGGTAGGTAGGTAGGTAGGTAGGTAGGTAGGTAGGTAGGTAGGACTGGGGTCTGAACGGATAGGTCAGAGCTTCTGCTTTTTACTATAACCTATAGGGAACACAATTTGGTCTCTACTTAGCATGACATTGGTACATGGGGAGGGGAATGGGTGAGGTATATACCATTAAGTACCTGAGTATTACTATAGTTAATTAACAAACTGTGTTTTTGCAGACATTCATGGCAGATAATACTGTAGTATTTACTATAGTATTCTACAGTATACTACACAATGATTGAAGGAATACAATAGTGTGTACTATAGTATTCGACAGTATACTACAGTTTACTACAGAATTCTATAGTAAGTACTGCAGTATTCTATAGTAAACTGTAGTATTTTTTTTTCATGTGGGATCAATCTCAATGTTTTCCATTAAATGTATCATGTGTTCCTTATCGCGGGGATTACCCTGGTTCCATATTTAATGGTACAGTGCTATACAGTGCTATAGGCTCTGGTCAGAAGTAGTGTGCAGTCATTCTACCCCCTGTGGCTAGCCATAGGCTATCTCTAAACCCCGGAATAATAAGGAATACAACTTACAAAAATAGTTTGAGAAGTAAATATATATATATATATTTTTTTGTTTGTTGTTGTTGTCCGTCAGCCAGTTAGCCTAGGTTTTATCGTCTCTCAGTGTTGTCGTTCGTTTCCTCTGTGTGTGTGTGTGTGTGTGTGTGTGTGTGTGTGTGTGTGTGTGTGTGTGTGTGTGTGTGTGTGTGTGTGTGTGTGTGTGTGTGTGTGTGTGTGTGTGTGTGTGTGAGAGAGAGAGAGAGTATTCATCTCCCAGGCTCTCATTATGTTCTGTGTAGTAAATATTTACTGAGTCATGTAGAGCTGCAGTAAGAAATGACTGAAATGGAAATGTCAATAAGTATATTAGTCAGAGCATGCCTTGGGTTCAAATACTATTTGAAATCTTTCGAAGACTTTACCTGTGCTTGCTTGATCTTTCCTGGCATGATGGAAAATATATATAGCAGAGAATACACAAAACCAAGCCTCTGGCACTCTAGAAAGGCTAAAGCAAAATCTCAGAGTTTTTTATTTTAATGAATTAGAATAATATTTGAATCCATGTCTGTCGGAGTCTGTTCCTGCTGTTTTTATAGAGGAAATCTGCTCTCTGTACTGATGTTGCAACAACACAGTCAAGTAATTAAAAACAGCTCTGTGTGTGTGTGTGTGTGTGTGTGTGTGTGTGTGTGTGTGTGTGTGTGTGTGTGTGTGTGTGTGTGTGTGTGTGTGTGTGTGTTGTCGTTGGTTTCCAGGTTTGTCTCATTCCAGGATCTGCCGAAGTCACTGAAATGGAAATGTCAATACCGGCAGGTCTATCCGTCTCAGACTAGGTTCACATACACTACATGACCAGAAGTATGTGGACACCTGCTAGTCAAACATCTCATTTCAAAATCATGGGCATTAATATGTTGTTGGTTCCCCCTTTGCTCCATTTCAGTATGGACCTCGCTTTGTGCTCGGGGGCATTGTCATGCAAAATCAGGAAATAGCTTCCCCAAACTATTGCCACAAAGTTGGAAGCACAGAATTGTCTAGAATGTCATTGTATGCTGTAGCGTTAAGATTTCCCTTCACTGGAACTAAAGTGACCCGAACCATGAAAAACCAGACCATTATTCTTCCTCCACCAAAATTTACAGTTGGCACATTTGGGCAGGTAACGCTCTCTTTGCATCCGCCAAACCCAGATTCGTCCGTCGGACTGCCAGATGGTGAAGCGTTTCCACTGCTCCAGAGTCCAATGGTCGAGAGCTTTACACCACTCCAGCGAGAGCTTTACACCACTCCAGCCGATGCTTGTCATTGCGCAGGGTGATCTTAGGCTTGTGTGCGGCTGCCCGGCTATGGAAACCCATTTCATTAAGCTCCAGATAAAGAGTTATTGTGCTGACGTTGCTTCCAGAAGTAGACAATTTTTATGCGTTACTCGCTTCAGCAACCAGTGATCCTTTTTCTGTGAGCATGTGTTGCCTACCACTTCGCGGCTGAGCTGTTGTTGCTCCTAGACGTTTCCACTTCACAATTAACAGCCCACACAGTTGACTGGGGCAGCTCTAGCAGAGCAGCCATTTTGAAAGTCAATGAGGTCTTCAGTAAGGCCATTCTACTGCCAATGTTTTGTCTATGGAGATTGCACGGCTGTCAGCAACGGGTGTGGCTGAAATAGCCGAATCCACAAATTTGAATGGGTGTCCACATACTTTTCTATACATGTACAGTATATAGTGTATTATATGGCCGGGATGATACTAGTATCACAATACTTGTTAGTATCATGGCAAGGAATCAAAACCAAAGCAGATTTAACTTAATTAGGAATACAGCCCTAATGTTGGAAACAAACATCACGATGTTGTCATCTAGAGGCACAGATTTCTATTCCAAGCTACAGCAGACTATGTTTTACTTACAGCAGGTTATTATTAAAGGACCAAAGAGTTGGTCTGTTTCGTGTTTTAATTTTTGCCCTGGAAAAAAAATATTGTGATACTGGTATCGTCCCGGCGCTACAGCCAAGTCTCCGACCTCCTCCCTGTAGGCTGTGTAAATATTGTGATACTGGTATCGTCCCGGACCTACAGCCAAGTCTCCGACCTCCTCCCTGTAGGCTGTGTAAATATTGGGATACTGGTATCGTCCCGGGCCCTACAGCCAAGTCTCCGACCTCCTCCCTGTAGGCTGTGTAAATATTGGGATACTGGTATCGTCCCGGGCCCTACAGCCAAGTCTCCGACCTCCTCCCTGTAGGCTGTGTAAATATTGTGATACTGGTTTCGTCCCGGACCTACAGCCAAGTCTCCGACCTCCTCCCTGTAGGCTGTGTAAATATTGGGATACTGGTTTCGTCCCGGACCTACAGCCAAGTCTCCGACCTCCTCCCTGTAGGCTCTGTAAATATTGTGATACTGGTATCGTCCCGGACCTACTGCCAAGTCTCTGACCTTTGGGACTATTTCATTGGTTCATTGCACCAGGAAAGCTAGTATTTTGAATACTATTTGTAATGTAATGCATTTACAAACAGTATAACTTTGTGAGTGTGTGTGTGTGTGTGTGTGTGTGTGTGTGTGTGTGTGTGTGTGTGTGTGTGTGTGTGTGTGTGTGTATTTGTCTGCATAATCACACCGCATCACAAACGTGTCGGTCCATAATGACGACTGCTTAGCCTGTTACTTCTGATGTTAATATTTCAATCTGCAATCTGCAATATGCTGTTCAAAGGCTATTTCAATGATACCCATTCATTATTTTGGTGGGCTGCCTGTTTGGCCTAAGGAAACAAATGACAGATTGTGCCTTTAGTCTGCCTTACCAGAGAAGGTTTTTCCTCTCAGACAACACATATATTACATCTGGCATTCTCTATGCATGTAGGAGCATAATTAATAATTCATTTACAGATATTTCCCTCAAAAAAATGTGGGTTTTTTTATCTTCAAGGGACATTACGCTGGTTATGCAACACGTGTTAATAAGGCAGTAAGTCTGTGTGTCAGCTCACAGTCTTCTTCACCTTTCATTTAACACATTAATAACCTCTTCATTTATTTTATTAACAACATGTCGGCTACATGTCAGATAACAGTATTTTTCCTCACTGGACCCTCAAGTTACTATGGCAGCCTGCTGTGAAGAATGAGCCAATTATCAAGTGACGATTCATTGTACTGAGTGTTTAGTCGTAATTCGATCATTTTAAATTCAGTACAATTCAATACATTTCTATTCCAGTCAGTTCAATACGACTTCATTTTTTCCTCTCGGTGACGATTAAGGAAGGGATCATCAGATCAAAAAGAGTAACGTCTTCCACAGATAATACATGTAAACCAAAGTACTCCTGTCTCCCCCTTAGTCCCCTACCGTACCATGCAAAAATTCCATGGTATACAATGATAATCAATGATATTGGTATTCTTCACAATCCTCCCGTTACCTCTAAACATCCTTACCATACAATACAATACATAATGGATAGGGAAAATATGTTCTTCAGTATTGTGTTGCTTGATCTACTGTGTGGCCCCCAACTGAAGTAAGACACTGAAGGTTGACAATTCAATTAAGCAATTAAAAGAGAAACCATTTGATCGGTTTGAGATATATTCATGTCCAAATTCAGTGACAGCAGTGTCAATTTGTTAGGACAAGACAGATAGTATATATAATATGTGGCTTGGATGAGGATATGGATTGGATGAGGCTTTGGCTTGGATGAGGGATGTGGCTTGGATGAGGGATGTGGCTTGGATGAGGATATGGCTTGGATGGGGGATGTGGCTTGGATGGGGATATGGCTTGGATGAGGATGTGGTTTGGATGGGGGATGTGGCTTGGATGAGGATAAGGCTTGGATGGGGGATGTGGCTTCGATGAGGATATGGCTTGGATGAGGATATGGCTTGGATGGGGATGTGGCTTGGATGAGGATATGGCTTGGATGGGGGATGTGGCTTGGATGAGGATGTGGCTTGGATGAGGATGTGGCTTGGATGGGGGATGTGGCTTGGATGAGGATATGGCTTGGATAAGGATATGGCTTGGATGGGGATGTGGCTTGGATGAGGATATGGTTTGGATGAGGGATGTGGCTTGGATGAGGTTGTGGCTTGGATGAGGATATGGCTTGGATGGGAATATGGCTTGGATGAGGATATGGCTTGGATGGGGGATGTGGCTTCGATGAGGATATGGCTTGGATGGGGATGTGGCTTGGATGAAGATATGGCTTGGATGAGGATATGGCTTGGATGGGGGATGTGGCTTGGATGAGGATGTGGCTTGGATGAGGATGTGGCTTGGATGGGGGATGTGGCTTGGATGAGGATATGGCTTGGATGAGGATATGGCTTGGATGGGGATGTGGCTTGGATGAGGATATGGTTTGGATGGGGATGTGGCTTGGATGAGGATATGGCTTGGATGAGGATATGGCTTGGATGGGGGATGTGGCTTGGATGAGGGATGTGGCTTGGATGGGATGTGGCTTGGATGAGCATGTGGATTGGATGAGGATATGGCTTGGATGGGGGATATGGCTTGGATGGGGAAGTGGCTTGTGGATGAGGATATGGCTTGGATGAGGATATGGCTTGGATGAGGATATGGCTTGGATGAGGATATGGCTTGGATGGGGATGTGGCTTGTGGATGAGGATATGGCTTGGATGAGGATGATATGGCTTGGATGAGGATATGGCTTGGATGAGGATATGGCTTGGATGAGGCTTGATGGATATGGCTTGGATGAGGGATGTGGCTTGGATGAGGATATGGCTTGGATGAGGATGTGGCTTGGATGAGGATGTGGCTTGGATGAGGATGTGGCTTGGATGAGGATGTGGCTTGGATGAGGATATGGCTTGGATGAGGGATGTGGCTTGGATGAGGTTGTGGCTTGGATGAGCATATGGCTTGGATGAGGATGTGGCTTGGATGATGATATGGCTTGGATGAGGGATGTGGCTTGGATGAGGTTGTGGCTTGGATGAGGATATGGCTTGGATGGGGGATGTGGCTTCGATGAGGATATGGCTTGGATGAGGGATGTGGATTGGATGCGGATATGGCTTGGATGAGGATATGGCTTGGATGGGGATGTGGATTGGATGAGGATATGGCTTGGATGAGGATATGGCTTGGATGATGATATGGCTTGGATGAGGGATGTGGCTTGGATGAGGTTGTGGCTTGGATGAGGATATGGCTTGGATGGGAACATGGCTTGGATGAGGATATGGCTTGGATGGGGGATGTGGCTTCGATGAGGATATGGCTTGGATGGGGATGTGGCTTGGATGAGGATATGGCTTGGATGAGGATATGGCTTGGATGGGGGATGTGGCTTGGATGAGGATATGGCTTGGATGAGGATATGGCTTGGATGGGGATGTGGCTTGGATGAGGATATGGTTTGGATGGGGATGTGGCTTGGATGAGGATATGGCTTGGATGAGGATATGGCTTGGATGGGGGATGTGGCTTGGTTGAGGGATGTGGCTTGGATGGGATGTGGCTTGGATGAGGATGTGGATTGGATGAGGTTATGGCTTGGATGGGGGATATGGCTTGGATGGGGAAGTGGCTTGTGGATGAGGATATGGCTTGGATGAGGATATGGCTTGGATGAGGATATGGCTTGAGGATATGGCTTGGATGGGGATGTGGCTTGTGGATGGGCTTGGATGAGGATATGGCTTGGATGAGGATATGGCTTGGATGAGGATATGGCTTGGATGAGGATATGGCTTGGATGAGGGATGTGGCTTGGATGAGGATATGGCTTGGATGGGGATATGGCTTGGATGAGGATATGGCTTGGATGAGGATGTGGCTTGGATGAGGATATGGCTTGGATGGGGGATGTGGCTTGGATGAGGATATGGCTTGGATGAGGATATGGCTTGGATGAGGATGTGGCTTGGATGAGGATGTGGCTTGGATGAGGATATGGCTTGGATGAGGATATGGCTTGGATGAGGATGTGGCTTGGATGAGGATGTGGCTTGGATGAGGATGTGGCTTGGATGAGGATATGGCTTGGATGAGGGATGTGGCTTGGATGAGGTTGTGGCTTGGATGAGCATATGGCTTGGATGAGGATGTGGCTTGGATGATGATATGGCTTGGATGAGGGATGTGGCTTGGATGAGGTTGTGGCTTGGATGAGGATATGGCTTGGATGGGAATATGGCTTGGATGAGGATATGGCTTGGATGGGGGATGTGGCTTCGATGAGGATATGGCTTGGATGAGGGATGTGGATTGGATGTGGATATGGATTGGATGAGGATATGGCTTGGATGGGGATGTGGATTGGATGAGGATATGTCTTGGATGAGGATATGGCTTGGATGGGGGATGTGGCTTGGATGAGGATGTGGCTTGGATGGGGATGTGGCTTGGATGGGGGATGTGGCTTGGATGGGGATGTGGCTTGGATGAGGATATGGCTTGGATGAGGATATGGCTTGGATGAGGATATGGCTTGGATGAGGATATGGCTTGGATGAGGATATGGCTTGGATTGGGGATGTGGCTTGGATGGGATGTGGCTTGGATGAGGATGTGGATTGGATGAGGATATGGCTTGGATGGGGGATATGGCTTGGATGGGGAAGTGGCTTGTGGATGAGGATATGGCTTGGATGAGGATATGGCTTGGATGAGGATATGGCTTGGATGAGGATATGGCTTGGATGAGGATATGGCTTGGATGGGGATGTGGCTTGTGAATGAGGATATGGCTTGGATGAGGATATGGCTTGGATGAGGATATGGCTTGGATGAGGATATGGCTTGGATGAGGGATGTGGCTTGGATGAGGATATGGCTTGGATGAGGATATGGCTTGGATGAGGATATGGCTTGGATGAGGGATGTGGCTTGGATGAGGATATGGCTTGGATGGGGATATGGCTTGGATGATGATATGGCTTGGATGAGGATGTGGCTTGGATGAGGATATGGCTTGGATGAGGATATGGCTTGGATGAGGATATGGCTTGGATGAGGGATGTGGCTTGGATGAGGATATGGCTTGGATGGGGATATGGCTTGGATGAGGATATGGCTTGGATGAGGATGTGGCTTGGATGAGGATATGGCTTGGATGGGGGATGTGGCTTGGTGAGGATATGGCTTGGATGAGGATGTGGCTTGGATGATGATATGGCTTGGATGGGGGATGTGGCTTGGATGAGGATGTGGCTTGGATGAGGGTATGGCTTGGATGAGGATATGGCTTGGATGGGGGATGTGGCTTGGATGAGGATTTGGCTTGGATTGGGGATGTGGCTTGGATGAAGATATGGCTTGGATGGGGGATGTGGCTTCGATGAGGATATGGCTTGGATGGGGGATGTGGCTTGGATGAGGATATGGCTTGGATGAGGATATGGCTTGGATGAGGATGTGGCTTGGATGAGGATGTGGCTTGGATGAGGATATGGCTTGGATGAGGATATGGCTTGGATGAGGATGTGGCTTGGATGAGGATGTGGCTTGGATGAGGATGTGGCTTGGATGAGGATATGGCTTGGATGAGGATATGGCTTGGATGAGGATATAGCTTGGATGAGGATGTGGCTTGGATGAGAATGTGGCTTGGATGAGGGATGTGGCTTGGATGAGGTTAAGGCTTGGATGAGGATATGGCTTGGATGAGGATGTGGCTTGGATGAGAATATGGCTTGGATGAGGGATGTGGCTTGGATGAGGTTGTGGCATGGATGAGGATATGGCTTGGATGAGGGATGTGGCTTGGATGAGGTTGTGGCTTGGATGAGGATATGGCTTGGATGAGGATGTGGCTTGGATGATGATATGGCTTGGATGGGGATGTGGCTTGGATGAGGATATGGCTTGGATGGGGATGTGGCTTGGATGAGGATATGGCTTGGATGAGGATATGGCTTGGATGGGGGATGTGGCTTGGATGAGTATGTGGCTTGGATGAGGATGTGGCTTGGATGGGGGATGTGGCTTGGATGGGGATATGGCTTGGATGAGGATATGGCTTGGATGAGGATGTGGCTTGGATGAGGATGTGGCTTGGATGAGGATATGGCTTGGATGAGGGATGTGGCTTGGATGAGGTTGTGGCTTGGATGAGGATATGGCTTGGATGAGGATGTGGCTTGGATGATGATATTGCTTGGATGGGGATGTGGCTTGGATGACGATATGGCTTGGATGGGGATGTGGCTTGGATGAGGATATGGCTTGGATGAGGATATGGCTTGGATGTGGGATGTGGCTTGGATGAGGATGTGGCTTGGATGAGGATGTGGCTTGGATGGGGGATGTGGCTTGGATGGGGATATGGCTTGGATGAGGATATGGCTTGGATGAGGATATGGCTTGGATGAGGATATGGCTTGGATAAGGATATGGCTTGGATGGGGGATGTGGCTTGGATGGGATGTGGCTTGGATGAGGATGAGGATTGGATGAGGATATGGCTTGGATGAGGGATGTGGCTTGGATGAGGTAGTTGCTTGGATGAGGATATGGCTTGGATGAGGATGTGGCTTGGATGATGATATGGCTTGGATGGGGATGTGGCTTGGATGAGGATGTGGCTTGGATGAGGGTATGGCTTGGATGAGGATATGGCTTGGATGGGGGATGTGGCTTGGATGAGGATTTGGCTTGGATGGGGGATGTGGCTTGGATGAAGATATGGCTTGGATGGGGGATGTGGCTTCGATGAGGATATGGCTTGGATGGGGGATGTGGCTTGGATGAGGATATGGCTTGGATGAGGATATGGCTTGGATGAGGATGTGGCTTGGATGAGGATGTGGCTTGGATGAGGATATGGCTTGGATGAGGATATGGCTTGGATGAGGATGTGGCTTGGATGAGGATGTGGCTTGGATGAGGATGTGGCTTGGATGAGGATGTGGCTTGGATGAGGATATGGCTTGGATGAGGATATGGCTTGGATGAGGATATAGCTTGGATGAGGATGTGGCTTGGATGAGAATGTGGCTTGGATGAGGGATGTGGCTTGGATGAGGTTGTGGCTTGGATGAGGATATGGCTTGGATGAGGATGTGGATTGGATGATGATATGGCTTGGATGAGGGATGTGGCTTGGATAAGGTTGTGGCTTGGATGAGGATGTGGCTTGGATGAGGATGTGGCTTGGATGAGGATGTGGCTTCGATGAGGATATGGCTTGGATGAGGATATGGCTTGGATGAGGATGTGGCTTGGATGAGGATGTGGCTTGGATGAGGATGTGGCTTGGATGAGGATATGGCTTGGATGAGGATATGGCTTGGATGAGGATATAGCTTGGATGAGGATGTGGCTTGGATGAGAATGTGGCTTGGATGAGGGATGTGGCTTGGATGAGGTTGTGGCTTGGATGAGGATATGGCTTGGATGAGGATGTGGCTTGGATGATGATATGGCTTGGATGAGGGATGTGGCTTGGATGAGGTTGTGGCTTGGATAAGGATATGGCTTGGATGGGAATATGGCTTGGATGAGGATATGGCATGGATGAGGATATGGCTTGGATGAGGGATGTGGCTTGGATGAGTTTGTGGCTTGGATGAGGATATGGCTTGGATGAGGATGTGGCTTGGATGAGGATATGGCTTGGATGAGGATATGGCTTGGATGGGGATGTGGCTTGGATGAGGATATGGCTTGGATGGGGATGTAGCTTGGATGAGGATATGGCTTGGATGGGGGATGTGGCTTGGATGAGGATGTGGCTTGGATGAGGATGTGGCTTGGATGGGGGATGTGGCTTGGATGGGGGATGTGGCTTGGATGGGGATATGGCTTGGATGAGGATATGGCTTGGATGAGGATATGGCTTGGATGAGGATATGGCTTGGATGGGGGATGTGGCTTGGATGGGGGATGTGGCTTGGATGAGGATATGGCTTGGATGAGGATATGGCTTGGATGAGGATGTGGCTTGGATGAGGATGTGGCTTGGATGAGGATATGGCTTGGATGAGGATATGGCTTGGATGAGGATGTGGCTTGGATGAGGATGTGGCTTGGATGAGGATGTGGCTTGGATGAGGATATGGCTTGGATGAGGATATGGCTTGGATGAGGATATAGCTTGGATGAGGATGTGGCTTGGATGAGAATGTGGCTTGGATGAGGGATGTGGCTTGGATGAGGTTGTGGCTTGGATGAGGATATGGCTTGGATGAGGATGTGGCTTGGATGATGATATGGCTTGGATGAGGGATGTGGCTTGGATGAGGTTGTGGCTTGGATAAGGATATGGCTTGGATGGGAATATGGCTTGGATGAGGATATGGCATGGATGAGGATATGGCTTGGATGAGGGATGTGGCTTGGATGAGTTTGTGGCTTGGATGAGGATATGGCTTGGATGAGGATGTGGCTTGGATGAGGATATGGCTTGGATGAGGATATGGCTTGGATGGGGATGTGGCTTGGATGAGGATATGGCTTGGATGGGGATGTAGCTTGGATGAGGATATGGCTTGGATGGGGGATGTGGCTTGGATGAGGATGTGGCTTGGATGAGGATGTGGCTTGGATGGGGGATGTGGCTTGGATGGGGGATGTGGCTTGGATGGGGATATGGCTTGGATGAGGATATCGCTTGGATGAGGATATGGCTTGGATGAGGATATGGCTTGGATGGGGGATGTGGCTTGGATGGGGGATGTGGCTTGGATGAGGATATGGCTTGGATGAAGATATGGCTTGGATGAGGATGTGGCTTGGATGAGGATGTGGCTTGGATGAGGATATGGCTTGGATAAGGATATGGCTTGGATGAAGATGTGGCTTGGATGAGGATGTGGCTTGGATGAGGATGTGGCTTGGATGAGGATGTGGCTTGGATGAGGATATGGCTTGGATGAGAATATGGCTTGGATGAGGATATAGATTGGATGAGGATGTGGCTTGGATGAGAATGTGGCTTGGATGAGGGATGTGGCTTGGATGAGGTTGTGGCTTGGATGAGGATATGGCTTGGATGAGGATGTGGCTTGGATGAGAAGATGGCTTGGATGAGGGATGTGGCTTGGATGAGGTTGTGGCATGGATGAGGATATGGCTTGGATGAGGATGTGGCTTGGATGATGATATGGCTTGGATGGGGATGTGGCTTGGATGAGGATATGGCTTGGATGGGGATGTGGCTTGGATGAGGATATGGCTTGGATGAGGATATGGCTTGGATGGGGGATGTGGCTTGGATGAGTATGTGGCTTGGATGAGGATGTGGCTTGGATGGGGGATGTGGCTTGGATGGGGATATGGCTTGGATGAGGATATGGCTTGGATGAGGATGTGGCTTGGATGAGGATGTGGCTTGGATGAGGATATGGCTTGGTTGAGGGATGTGGCTTGGATGAGGTTGTGGCTTGGATGAGGATATGGCTTGGATGAGGATGTGGCTTGGATGATGATATGGCTTGGATGAGGGATGTGGCTTGGATGAGGTTGTGGCTTGGATGAGGATATGGCTTGGATGGGAATATGGCTTGGATGAGGATATGGCATGGATGAGGATATGGCTTGGATGAGGGATGTGGCTTGGATGAGGTAGTTGCTTGGATGAGGATATGGCTTGGATGAGGGATGTGGCTTGGATGAGGTTGTGGCTTGGATGGGATGTGGCTTGGATGAGGATGAGGATTGGATGAGGATATGGCTTGGATGAGGGATGTGGCTTGGATGAGGTAGTTGCTTGGATGAGGATATGGCTTGGATGAGGATGTGGCTTGGATGATGATATGGCTTGGATGGGGGATGTGGCTTGGATGAGGATGTGGCTTGGATGAGGGTATGGCTTGGATGAGGATATGGCTTGGATGGGGGATGTGGCTTGGATGAGGATTTGGCTTGGATGGGGGATGTGGCTTGGATGAAGATATGGCTTGGATGGGGGATGTGGCTTCGATGAGGATATGGCTTGGATGGGGGATGTGGCTTGGATGAGGATATGGCTTGGATGAGGATATGGCTTGGATGAGGATATGGCTTGGATGATGATATGGCTTGGATGAGGTTGTGGCTTGGATGAGGATATGGCTTGGATGAGGATGTGGCTTGGATGATGATATGGCTTGGATGGGGATGTGGCTTGGATGACGATATGGCTTGGATGGGGATGTGGCTTGGATGAGGATATGGCTTGGATGAGGATATGGCTTGGATGGGGGATGTGGCTTGGATGAGGATGTGGCTTGCATGAGGATGTGGCTTGGATGGGGGATGTGGCTTGGATGGGGATATGTCTTGGATGAGGATATGGCTTGGATGAGGATATGGCTTGGATGAGGATATGGCTTGGATAAGGATATGGCTTGGATGGGGGATGTGGCTTGGATGGGATGTGGCTTGGATGAGGATGAGGATTGGATTAGGATATGGCTTGGATGAGGGATGTGGCTTGGATGAGGTAGTTGCTTGGATGAGGATATGGCTTGGATGAGGATGTGGCTTGGATGATGATATGGCTTGGATGGGGGATGTGGCTTGGATGAGGATGTGGCTTGGATGAGGGTATGGCTTGGATGAGGATATGGCTTGGATGGGGGATGTGGCTTGGATGAGGATTGGCTTGGATGGGGGATGTGGCTTGGATGAAGATATGGCTTGGATGGGGGATGTGGCTTCGATGAGGATATGGCTTGGATGGGGGATGTGGCTTGGATGAAGATATGGCTTGGATGAGGATATGGCTTGGATGAGGATGTGGCTTGGATGAGGATGTGGCTTGGATGAGGATATGGCTTGGATGAGGATATGGCTTGGATGAGGATGTGGCTTGGATGAGGATGTGGCTTGGATGAGGATGTGGCTTGGATGAGGATGTGGCTTGGATGAGGATATGGCTTGGATGAGGATATGGCTTGGATGAGGATATAGCTTGGATGAGGATGTGGCTTGGATGAGAATGTGGCTTGGATGAGGGATGTGGCTTGGATGAGGTTGTGGCTTGGATGAGGATATGGCTTGGATGAGGATGTGGCTTGGATGATGATATGGCTTGGATGAGGGATGTGGCTTGGATGAGGTTGTGGCTTGGATGAGGATATGGCTTGGATGGGAATATGGCTTGGATGAGGATATGGCATGGATGAGGATATGGCTTGGATGAGGGATGTGGCTTGGATGAGTTTGTGGCTTGGATGAGGATATGGCTTGGATGAGGATGTGGCTTGGATGAGGATATGGCTTGGATGAGGATATGGCTTGGATGGGGATGTGGCTTGGATGAGGATATGGCTTGGATGGGGATGTAGCTTGGATGAGGATATGGCTTGGATGGGGATGTGGCTTGGATGAGGATGTGGCTTGGATGAGGATGTGGCTTGGATGGGGGATGTGGCTTGGATGGGGGATGTGGCTTGGATGGGGATATGGCTTGGATGAGGATATGGCTTGGATGAGGATATGGCTTGGATGAGGATATGGCTTGGATGGGGGATGTGGCTTGGATGGGATGTGGCTTGGATGAGGATGTGGATTGGATGAGGATATGGCTTGGATGAGGGATGTGGCTTGGATGAGGTTGTGGCTTGGATGAGGATATGGCTTGGATGAGGATGTGGCTTGGATGATGATATGGCTTGGATGCGGATATGGCTTGGATGAGGATATGGCTTGGATGTGGGATGTGGCTTGGAGGAGGATGTGGCTTGGATGAGGGTATGGCTTGGATGAGGATATGGCTTGGATGGGGGATGTGGCTTGGATGAGGATGTGGCTTGGATGAGGATGTGGCTTGGATGGGGGATGTGGCTTGGATGGGGATATGGCTTGGATGAGGATATGGCTTGGATGAGGATATGGCTTGGATGAGGATATGGCTTGGATGGGGGATGTGGCTTGGATGGGATGTGGCTTGGATGAGGATGTGGATTGGATGAGGATATGGCTTGGATGAGGGAGGTGGCTTGGATGAGTTTGTGGCTTGGATGAGGATATGGCTTGGATGAGGATGTGGCTTGGATGATGATATTGCTTGGATGAGGATATGGCTTGGATGAGGATATGGCTTGGATGGGGATGTGGCTTGGATGGGATGTGGCTTGGATGAGGATGTGGCTTGTGGATGAGGATATGGCTTGGATGAGGATATGGCTTGGATGAGGATATGGCTTGTGGATGAGGATATGGCTTGGATGGGGATGTGGCTTGTGGATGAAGATATGGCTTGGATGAGGATATGGCTTGGATGAGGATATGGCTTGGATGAGGATATGGCTTGGATAAGGATATGGCTTGGATGGGGGATGTGGCTTGGATGGGATGTGGCTTGGATGAGGATGAGGATTGGATGAGGATATGGCTTGGATGAGGGATGTGGCTTGGATGAGGTAGTTGCTTGGATGAGGATATGGCTTGGATGAGGATGTGGCTTGGATGATGATATGGCTTGGATGGGGGATGTGGCTTGGATGAGGATGTGGCTTGGATGAGGGTATGGCTTGGATGAGGATATGGCTTGGATGGGGGATGTGGCTTGGATGAGGATTTGGCTTGGATGGGGGATGTGGCTTGGATGAAGATATGGCTAGGATGGGGGATGTGGATACGATGAGGATATGGCTTGGATGGGGGATGTGGCTTGGATGAGGATATGGCTTGGATGAGGATATGGCTTGGATGAGGATGTGGCTTGGATGAGGATGTGGCTTGGATGAGGATATGGCTTGGATGAGGATGTGGCTTGGATGAGGATGTGGCTTGGATGAGGATGTGGCTTGGATGAGGATGTGGCTTGGATGAGGATATGGCTTGGATGAGGATATGGCTTGGATGAGGATATAGCTTGGATGAGGATGTGGCTTGGATGAGAATGTGGCTTGGATGAGGGATGTGGCTTGGATGAGGTTGTGGCTTGGATGAGGATATGGCTTGGATGAGGATGTGGCTTGGATGATGATATGGCTTGGATGAGGGATGTGGCTTGGATGAGGTTGTGGCTTGGATGAGGATATGGCGTGGATGGGAATATGGCTTGGATGAGGATATGGCATGGATGAGGATATGGCTTGGATGAGGGATGTGGCTTGGATGAGTTTGTGGCTTGGATGAGGATATGGCTTGGATGAGGATGTGGCTTGGATGAGGATATGGCTTGGATGAGGATATGGCTTGGATGGGGATGTGGCTTGGATGAGGATATGGCTTGGATGGGGATGTAGCTTGGATGAGGATATGGCTTGGATGGGGGATGTGGCTTGGATGAGGATGTGGCTTGGATGAGGATGTGGCTTGGATGGGGGATGTGGCTTGGATGGGGGATGTGGCTTGGATGGGGATATGGCTTGCATGAGGATATGGCTTGGATGAGGATATGGCTTGGATGAGGATATGGCTTGGATGGGGGATGTGGCTTGGATGGGATGTGGCTTGGATGAGGATGTGGATTGGATGAGGATATGGCTTGGATGAGGGATGTGGCTTGGATGAGGTTGTGGCTTGGATGAGGATATGGCTTGGATGAGGATGTGGCTTGGATGATGATATGGCTTGGATGCGGATATGGCTTGGATGAGGATATGGCTTGGATGGGGGGATGTGGCTTGGAGGAGGATGTGGCTTGGATGAGGGTATGGCTTGGATGAGGATATGGCTTGGATGGGGGATGTGGCTTGGATGAGGATGTGGCTTGGATGAGGATGTGGCTTGGATGGGGGATGTGGCTTGGATGGGGATATGGCTTGGATGAGGATATGGCTTGGATGAGGATATGGCTTGGATGAGGATATGGCTTGGATGGGGGATGTGGCTTCGATGGGATGTGGCTTGGATGAGGATGTGGATTGGATGAGGATATGGCTTGGATGAGGGAGGTGGCTTGGATGAGGTTGTGGCTTGGATGAGGATATGGCTTGGATGAGGATGTGGCTTGGATGATGATATGGCTTGGATGAGGATATGGCTTGGATGAGGATATGGCTTGGATGGGGATGTGGCTTGGATGGGATGTGGCTTGGATGAGGATGTGGATTGGATGAGGATATGGCTTGGATGGGGGATATGGCTTGGATGGGGATGTGGCTTGTGGATGAGGATATGGCTTGGATGAGGATATGGCTTGGATGAGGATATGGCTTGTGGATGAGGATATGGCTTGGATGGGGATGTGGCTTGTGGATGAGGATATGGCTTGGATGAGGATATGGCTTGGATGAGGATATGGCTTGGATGAGGATGTGGCTTGGATGAGAATGTGGCTTGGATGAGGGATGTGGCTTGGATGAGGTTGTGGCTTGGATGAGGATATGGCTTGGATGAGGATGTGGCTTGGATGATGATATGGCTTGGATGAGGGATGTGGCTTGGATGAGGTTGTGGCTTGGATGAGGATATGGCGTGGATGGGAATATGGCTTGGATGAGGATATGGCATGGATGAGGATATGGCTTGGATGAGGGATGTGGCTTGGATGAGTTTGTGGCTTGGATGAGGATATGGCTTGGATGAGGATGTGGCTTGGATGAGGATATGGCTTGGATGAGGATATGGCTTGGATGGGGATGTGGCTTGGATGAGGATATGGCTTGGATGGGGATGTGGCTTGGATGAGGATATGGCTTGGATGGGGGATGTGGCTTGGATGAGGATGTGGCTTGGATGAGGATGTGGCTTGGATGGGGGATGTGGCTTGGATGGGGGATGTGGCTTGGATGGGGATATGGCTTGCATGAGGATATGGCTTGGATGAGGATATGGCTTGGATGAGGATATGGCTTGGATGGGGGATGTGGCTTGGATGGGATGTGGCTTGGATGAGGATGTGGATTGGATGAGGATATGGCTTGGATGAGGGATGTGGCTTGGATGAGGTTGTGGCTTGGATGAGGATATGGCTTGGATGAGGATGTGGCTTGGATGATGATATGGCTTGGATGCGGATATGGCTTGGATGAGGATATGGCTTGGATGGGGGATGTGGCTTGGAGGAGGATGTGGCTTGGATGAGGGTATGGCTTGGATGAGGATATGGCTTGGATGGGGGATGTGGCTTGGATGAGGATATGGCTTGGATGGGAATATGGCTTGGATGAGGATATGGCTTGGATGAGGATATGGCTTGGATGAGGGATGTGGCTTGGATGAGGTTGTGGCTTGGATGAGGATATGGCTTGGATGAGGATGTGGCTTGGATGATGATATGGCTTGGATGAGGATATGGCTTGGATGGGTGATGTGGCTTGGATGAGGATATGGCTTGGATGAGGATATGGCTTGGATGGGGATGTGGCTTGGATGAGGATGTGGCTTGGATGAGAATGTGGCTTGGATGAGGGATGTGGCTTGGATGAGGTTGTGGCTTGGATGAGGATATGGCTTGGATGAGGATGTGGCTTGGATGATGATATGGCTTGGATGAGGGATGTGGCTTGGATGAGGTTGTGGCTTGGATGAGGATATGGCGTGGATGGGAATATGGCTTGGATGAGGATATGGCATGGATGAGGATATGGCTTGGATGAGGGATGTGGCTTGGATGAGTTTGTGGCTTGGATGAGGATATGGCTTGGATGAGGATGTGGCTTGGATGAGGATATGGCTTGGATGAGGATATGGCTTGGATGGGGATGTGGCTTGGATGAGGATATGGCTTGGATGGGGATGTAGCTTGGATGATGATATGGCTTGGATGGGGGATGTGGCTTGGATGAGGATGTGGCTTGGATGAGGGTATGGCTTGGATGAGGATATGGCTTGGATGGGGGATGTGGCTTGGATGAGGATTTGGCTTGGATGGGGGATGTGGCTTGGATGAAGATATGGCTTGGATGGGGGATGTGGCTTCGATGAGGATATGGCTTGGATGGGGGGATGTGGCTTGGATGAGGATATGGCTTGGATGAGGATATGGCTTGGATGAGGATGTGGCTTGGATGAGGATGTGGCTTGGATGAGGATATGGCTTGGATGAGGATATGGCTTGGATGAGGATGTGGCTTGGATGAGGATGTGGCTTGGATGAGGATGTGGCTTGGATGAGGATGTGGCTTGGATGAGGATATGGCTTGGATGAGGATATGGCTTGGATGAGGATATAGCTTGGATGAGGATGTGGCTTGGATGAGAATGTGGCTTGGATGAGGGATGTGGCTTGGATGAGGTTGTGGCTTGGATGAAGATATGGCTTGGATGAGGATGTGGCTTGGATGATGATATGGCTTGGATGAGGGATGTGGCTTGGATGAGGTTGTGGCTTGGATGAGGATATGGCTTGGATGGGAATATGGCTTGGATGAGGATATGGCATGGATGAGGATATGGCTTGGATGAGGGATGTGGCTTGGATGAGTTTGTGGCTTGGATGAGGATATGGCTTGGATGAGGATGTGGCTTGGATGAGGATATGGCTTGGATGAGGATATGGCTTGGATGGGGATGTGGCTTGGATGAGGATATGGCTTGGATGGGGATGTAGCTTGGATGAGGATATGGCTTGGATGGGGGATGTGGCTTGGATGAGGATGTGGCTTGGATGAGGATGTGGCTTGGATGGGGGATGTGGCTTGGATGGGGGATGTGGCTTGGATGGGGATATGGCTTGGATGAGGATATGGCTTGGATGAGGATATGGCTTGGATGAGGATATGGCTTGGATGGGGGATGTGGCTTGGATGGGATGTGGCTTGGATGAGGATGTGGATTGGATGAGGATATGGCTTGGATGAGGGATGTGGCTTGGATGAGGTTGTGGCTTGGATGAGGATATGGCTTGGATGAGGATGTGGCTTGGATGATGATATGGCTTGGATGCGGATATGGCTTGGATGAGGATATGGCTTGGATGTGGGATGTGGCTTGGAGGAGGATGTGGCTTGGATGAGGGTATGGCTTGGATGAGGATATGGCTTGGATGGGGGATGTGGCTTGGATGAGGATGTGGCTTGGATGAGGATGTGGCTTGGATGGGGGATGTGGCTTGGATGGGGATATGGCTTGGATGAGGATATGGCTTGGATGAGGATATGGCTTGGATGAGGATATGGCTTGGATGGGGGATGTGGCTTGGATGGGATGTGGCTTGGATGAGGATGTGGATTGGATGAGGATATGGCTTGGATGAGGGAGGTGGCTTGGATGAGGTTGTGGCTTGGATGAGGATATGGCTTGGATGAGGATGTGGCTTGGATGATGATATGGCTTGGATGAGGATATGGCTTGGATGAGGATATGGCTTGGATGGGGATGTGGCTTGGATGGGATGTGGCTTGGATGAGGATGTGGCTTGTGGATGAGGATATGGCTTGGATGAGGATATGGCTTGGATGAGGATATGGCTTGTGGATGAGGATATGGCTTGGATGGGGATGTGGCTTGTGGATGAGGATATGGCTTGGATGAGGATATGGCTTGGATGAGGATATGGCTTGGATAAGGATATGGCTTGGATGGGGGATGTGGCTTGGATGGGATGTGGCTTGGATGAGGATGAGGATTGGATGAGGATATGGCTTGGATGAGGGATGTGGCTTGGATGAGGTAGTTGCTTGGATGAGGATATGGCTTGGATGAGGATGTGGCTTGGATGATGATATGGCTTGGATGGGGGATGTGGCTTGGATGAGGATGTGGCTTGGATGAGGGTATGGCTTGGATGAGGATATGGCTTGGATGGGGGATGTGGCTTGGATGAGGATTTGGCTTGGATGGGGGATGTGGCTTGGATGAAGATATGGCTAGGATGGGGGATGTGGCTTCGATGAGGATATGGCTTGGATGGGGGATGTGGCTTGGATGAGGATATGGCTTGGATGAGGATATGGCTTGGATGAGGATGTGGCTTGGATGAGGATGTGGCTTGGATGAGGATATGGCTTGGATGAGGATATGGCTTGGATGAGGATGTGGCTTGGATGAGGATGTGGCTTGGATGAGGATGTGGCTTGGATGAGGATGTGGCTTGGATGAGGATATGGCTTGGATGAGGATATAGCTTGGATGAGGATGTGGCTTGGATGAGAATGTGGCTTGGATGAGGGATGTGGCATGGATGAGGTTGTGGCTTGGATGAGGATATGGCTTGGATGAGGATGTGGCTTGGATGATGATATGGCTTGGATGAGGGATGTGGCTTGGATGAGGTTGTGGCTTGGATGAGGATATGGCGTGGATGGGAATATGGCTTGGATGAGGATATGGCATGGATGAGGATATGGCTTGGATGAGGGATGTGGCTTGGATGAGTTTGTGGCTTGGATGAGGATATGGCTTGGATGAGGATGTGGCTTGGATGAGGATATGGCTTGGATGAGGATATGGCTTGGATGGGGATGTGGCTTGGATGAGGATATGGCTTGGATGGGGATGTAGCTTGGATGAGGATATGGCTTGGATGGGGGATGTGGCTTGGATGAGGATGTGGCTTGGATGAGGATGTGGCTTGGATGGGGGATGTGGCTTGGATGGGGGATGTGGCTTGGATGGGGATATGGCTTGCATGAGGATATGGCTTGGATGAGGATATGGCTTGGATGAGGATATGGCTTGGATGGGGGATGTGGCTTGGATGGGATGTGGCTTGGATGAGGATGTGGATTGGATGAGGATATGGCTTGGATGAGGGATGTGGCTTGGATGAGGTTGTGGCTTGGATGAGGATATGGCTTGGATGAGGATGTGGCTTGGATGATGATATGGCTTGGATGCGGATATGGCTTGGATGAGGATATGGCTTGGATGGGGGATGTGGCTTGGAGGAGGATGTGGCTTGGATGAGGGTATGGCTTGGATGAGGATATGGCTTGGATGGGGGATGTGGCTTGGATGAGGATGTGGCTTGGATGAGGATGTGGCTTGGATGGGGGATGTGGCTTGGATGGGATATGGCTTGGATGAGGATATGGCTTGGATGAGGATATGGCTTGGATGAGGATATGGCTTGGATGGGGGATGTGGCTTCGATGGGATGTGGCTTGGATGAGGATGTGGCTTGGATGAGGATATGGCTTGGATGAGGGAGGTGGCTTGGATGAGGTTGTGGCTTGGATGAGGATATGGCTTGGATGAGGATGTGGCTTGGATGATGATATGGCTTGGATGAGGATATGGCTTGGATGAGGATATGGCTTGGATGGGGATGTGGCTTGGATGGGATGTGGCTTGGATGAGGATGTGGATTGGATGAGGATATGGCTTGGATGGGGGATATGGCTTGGATGGGGATGTGGCTTGTGGATGAGGATATGGCTTGGATGAGGATATGGCTTGGATGAGGATATGGCTTGTGGATGAGGATATGGCTTGGATGGGGATGTGGCTTGTGGATGAGGATATGGCTTGGATGAGGATATGGCTTGGATGAGGATATGGCTTGGATGAGGATGTGGCTTGGATGAGGATATGGCTTGGATGAGGATATGGCTTGGATGAGGATATAGCTTGGATGAGGATGTGGCTTGGATGAGAATGTGACTTGGATGAGGGATGTGGCTTGGATGAGGTTGTGGCTTGGATGAGGATATGGCTTGGATGAGGATGTGGCTTGGATGATGATATGGCTTGGATGAGGGATGTGGCTTGGATGAGGTTGTGGCTTGGATGAGGATATGGCGTGGATGGGAATATGGCTTGGATGAGGATATGGCATGGATGAGGATATGGCTTGGATGAGGGATGTGGCTTGGATGAGTTTGTGGCTTGGATGAGGATATGGCTTGGATGAGGATGTGGCTTGGATGAGGATATGGCTTGGATGAGGATATGGCTTGGATGGGGATGTGGCTTGGATGAGGATATGGCTTGGATGGGGATGTGGCTTGGATGAGGATATGGCTTGGATGGGGGATGTGGCTTGGATGAGGATGTGGCTTGGATGAGGATGTGGCTTGGATGGGGGATGTGGCTTGGATGGGGGATGTGGCTTGGATGGGGATATGGCTTGCATGAGGATATGGCTTGGATGAGGATATGGCTTGGATGAGGATATGGCTTGGATGGGGGATGTGGCTTGGATGGGATGTGGCTTGGATGAGGATGTGGATTGGATGAGGATATGGCTTGGATGAGGGATGTGGCTTGGATGAGGTTGTGGCTTGGATGAGGATATGGCTTGGATGAGGATGTGGCTTGGATGATGATATGGCTTGGATGCGGATATGGCTTGGATGAGGATATGGCTTGGATGGGGGATGTGGCTTGGAGGAGGATGTGGCTTGGATGAGGGTATGGCTTGGATGAGGATATGGCTTGGATGGGGGATGTGGCTTGGATGAGGATATGGCTTGGATGGGAATATGGCTTGGATGAGGATATGGCTTGGATGAGGATATGGCTTGGATGAGGGATGTGGCTTGGATGAGGTTGTGGCTTGGATGAGGATATGGCTTGGATGAGGATGTGGCTTGGATGAGGGATGTGGCTTGGATGAGGATATGGCTTGGATGAGGATATGGCTTGGATGGGTGATGTGGCTTGGCTGAGGATATGGCTTGGATGAGGATATGGCTTGGATGAGGGATGTGGCTTGGATGAGGATATGGCTTGGATGAGGATATGGCTTGGATGGGTGATGTGGCTTGGCTGAGGATATGGCTTGGATGAGGATATGGCTTGGATGGGGGATGTGGCTTGGATGAGGATATGGCTTGGATGGGGATGTGGCTTGGATGGGATGTGGCTTGGATGAGGATGTGGATTGGATGAGGATATGGCTTGGATGGGGGATATGGCTTGGATGGGGATGTGGCTTGTGGATGAGGATATGGCTTGGATGAGGATATGGCTTGGATGAGGATATGGCTTGTGGATGAGGATATGGCTTGGATGAGGATGTGGCTTGGATGAGGGGTATGGCTTGAATGAGGATATGGCTTGGATGAGGATGTGGCTTGGATGATGATATGGCTTGGATGAGGATATGGCTTGGATGAGGATATGGCTTGGATGGGGGATGTGGCTTGGAGGAGGATGTGGCTTGGATGAGGGTATGGCTTGGATGAGGATATGGCTTGGATGGGGGATGTGGCTTGGATGAGGATGTGGCTTGGATGGGGGATGTGGCTTGGATGAGGATATGGCTTGGATGGGGGATGTGGCTTCGATGAGGATATGGATGGGATGAGGGATGTGGATTGGATGCGGATTTGGCTTGGATGAGGATATGGCTTGGATGGGGATGTGGCTTGTGGATGAGGATATGGCTTGGATGAGGATATGGCTTGGATGAGGATATGGCTTGGATGAGGACATGGCTTGGATGAGGAATGTGGCTTGAATGAGGATATGGCTTGGATGGGGATATGGCTTGGATGAGGATATGGCTTGGATGAGGATGTGGCTTGGATGAGGATATGGCTTGGATGGGGGATGTGGCTTGGATGAGGATATGGCTTGGATGGGAATATGGCTTGGATGAGGATATGGCTTGGATGAGGATATGGCTTGGATGAGGGATGTGGCTTGGATGAGGTTGTGGCTTGGATGAGGATATGGCTTGGATGAGGATGTGGCTTGGATGATGATATGTCTTGGATGAGGATATGGCTTGGATGGGTGATGTGGCTTGGATGAGGATATGGCTTGGATGAGGATATGGCTTGGATGGGGGATGTGGCTTGGATGAGGATGTGGCTTGGATGGGGATGTGGCTTGGATGAGGATATGGCTTGGATGAGGAAATGGCTTGGATGATGATATGGCTTGAATGAGGATATGGCTTGGATGGGGGATGTGGCTTGGATGAGGATATGGCTTGGATGGGGATGTGGCTTGGATGGGATGTGGCTTGGATGAGGATGTGGATTGGATGAGGATATGGCTTGGATGGGGGATATGGCTTGGATGGGGATGTGGCTTGTGGATGAGGATATGGCTTGGATGAGGATATGGCTTGGATGAGGATATGGCTTGTGGATGAGGATATGGCTTGGATGAGGATGTGGCTTGGATGAGGGGTATGGCTTGAATGAGGATATGGCTTGGATGAGGATGTGGCTTGGATGATGATATGGCTTGGATGAGGATATGGCTTGGATGAGGATATGGCTTGGATGGGGGATGTGGCTTGGAGGAGGATGTGGCTTGGATGAGGGTATGGCTTGGATGAGGATATGGCTTGGATGGGGGATGTGGCTTGGATGAGGATGTGGCTTGGATGGGGGATGTGGCTTGGATGAGGATATGGCTTGGATGGGGGATGTGGCTTCGATGAGGATATGGATGGGATGAGGGATGTGGATTGGATGCGGATTTGGCTTGGATGAGGATATGGCTTGGATGGGGATGTGGCTTGTGGATGAGGATATGGCTTGGATGAGGATATGGCTTGGATGAGGATATGGCTTGGATGAGGATATGGCTTGGATGAGGAATGTGGCTTGAATGAGGATATGGCTTGGATGGGGATATGGCTTGGATGAGGATATGGCTTGGATGAGGATGTGGCTTGGATGAGGATATGGCTTGGATGGGGGATGTGGCTTGGATGAGGATATGGCTTGGATGGGAATATGGCTTGGATGAGGATATGGCTTGGATGAGGATATGGCTTGGATGAGGGATGTGGCTTGGATGAGGTTGTGGCTTGGATGAGGATATGGCTTGGATGAGGATGTGGCTTGGATGATGATATGGCTTGGATGAGGATATGGCTTGGATGGGTGATGTGGCTTGGATGAGGATATGTCTTGGATGAGGATATGGCTTGGATGGGGGATGTGGCTTGGATGAGGATGTGGCTTGGATGGGGATGTGGCTTGGATGAGGATATGGCTTAGATGAGGATATGGCTTGGATGATGATATGGCTTGAATGAGGATATGGCTTGGATGGGGGATGTGGCTTGGATGAGGATATGGCTTGGATGGGGATGTGGCTTGGATGGGATGTGGCTTGGATGAGGATGTGGATTGGATGAGGATATGGCTTGGATGGGGGATATGGCTTGGATGGGGATGTGGCTTGTGGATGAGGATATGGCTTGGATGAGGATATGGCTTGGATGAGGATATGGCTTGTGGATGAGGATATGGCTTGGATGGGGATGTGGCTTGTGGATGAGGATATGGCTTGGATGAGGATATGGCTTGGATGAGGATATGGCTTGGATGAGGGATGTGGCTTGGATGAGGATATGGCTTGAATGGTGGTATGGCTTGGATGAGGATATGGCTTGGATGAGGATGTGGCTTGGATGAGGATATGGCTTGGATGGGGCAGTGGCTTGGATGAGGATATGGCTTGGATGAGGATATGGCTTGGATGAGGATATGGCTTGGATGAGGATGTGGCTTGGATGAGGATGTGGCTTGGATGAGGATATGGCTTGGATGAGGATATGGCTTGGTTGGGGGATGTGGCTTGGATGAGGATATGGCTCGGATGAGGATATGGCTTGGATGGGGGATGTGGCTTGGATGAGGATGTGGCTTGGATGGGGATGTGGCTTGGATGAGGATATGGCATGGATGAGGATATGGCTTGGATGGGGATGTGGCTTGGATGTGGATATGGCTTGGATGGGGGATGTGGCTTGGATGGGGGATGTGGCTTGGATGAGGATATGGCTTGGATGAGGATATGGCTTGGATGAGGATATGGCTTGGATGAGGATATGGCTTGGATGAGGATATGGCTTGGATGGGGGATGTGGCTTGGATGGGATGTGGCTTGGATGAGGATGTGGATTGGATGAGGATATGGCTTGTGGATGAGGATATGGCTTGGATGGGGATGTGGCTTGTGGATGAGGATATGGCTTGGTTAGGGATGTGGCTTGTGGATGAGGTTATGGCTTGGATGAGGATATGGCTTGGATGATGATATGGCTTGTGGATGAGGCTATGGCTTGGATGGGGATGTGGCTTGTGGATGAGGATATGGCTTAGATGAGGATATGGCTTGGATGAGGATATGGCTTTAATGAGGATATGGCTTGGATGAGGGATGTGGCTTGGATGAGGATATGGCTTGAATGGGGATATGGCTTGGATGAGAATATGGCTTGGATGAGGATATGGCTTGGATGACGATATGGCTTGGATGAGGGATGTGGCTTGGATGAGGTTGTGGCTTGGATGAGGATGTGGCTTGGATGATGATATGGCTTGGATGGTGGATGTGGCTTGGATGAGGATATGGCTTGGATGAGGATATGGCTTGGAGGAGGATATGACTTGGATGAGGATATGGCTTGAATGATGGATGTGGCTTGGATGAGGGATGTGGCTTGGATGAGGGTATGGCTTGGATGAGGATATGGCTTGGATGGGGGATGTGGCTTGGATGAGGATGTGGCTTGGATGGTGGATGTGGCTTGGATGAGGATATGGCTTGGATGGGGGATGTGGCATGGATGAGGATATGGCTTGGATGAGGATATGGCTTGGATGGGGATGTGGCTTGGATGAGGATATGGCTTGGATGAGGGTATGGCTTGGATGGGGGATGTGGCTTGGATGAGGATGTGGATTGGATGAGGATATGGCTTGGATGGGGGATATGCCTTGGATGGGGATGTGGCTTGTGGATGAGGATATGGCTTGGATGAGGATATGGCTTGGATGAGGATATGGCTTGTGGATGAGGATATGGCTTGGATGAGGATATGGCTTGGATGAGGATATGGCTTGGATGAGGATATGGCTTGGATTGGGATGTGGCTTGGATGAGGATGTGGATTGGATGAGGATATGGCTTGTGGATGAGGATATGGCTTGGATGGGGATGTGGCTTGTGGATGAGGATATGGCTTGGTTAGGGATGTGGCTTGTGGATGAGGATATGGCTTGGATGAGGATATGGCTTGGATGAGGATATGGCTTGGATGAGGATATGGCTTAGATGAGGATATGGCTTGGATGAGGATATGGCTTGGATGAGGATGTGGCTTGGATGAGGATGTGGCTTGGATGAGGATTTGGCTTGGATGAGGATATGGCTTGGATGAGGATATGGCTTGGATGAGGATGTGGCTTCACCTGTGTGGCTTCATTACTTGGATGTGGCTTTACTGAAGTAAGAAACTGAAGTAAGACAAGGAATTCAAATGGATACACAATTCTGTGTGTCTTTCAGTGTATTAGGACGTAGGCCAAAATGACCACCCGAGCCACTGTCTGTTCACCCCGCTATCATCCAGAAGGCGAGGTCAGTACAGGTTCATCAAAGCTGGGACCGAGAGACTGAAAAACAGCTTCTATCTCAAGGCCAGTAGACTGTTAAACAGCCATCACTAACACAGAGAGGCTGCTGCCAACATACTGACTCAAATCACTGGCCACTTTAATAAATTAACTTTATAAAGGTATCACTAGTCACTTTAAATAACACCACTTTAGTAATGTTTACATATCCTACATTATTCATCTCATATGTCTATACTGTACTATACCGGCCATCGCTCATCCATATATTTATATGTACATATTCTTATTAATTCCTTTACACTTGTGTGTATTAGGTAGTTGTTGTGAAATTGGTAGATTTCTTGTTAGATATTACTGCATGGTTGGAACTAGAAGCACAAGCATTTCGCTACATTCGCATTAACATCTGCTAACCATGTGTATGTGTGACCAATAACATTTGATTTGATTTGATTTGATAGCTGTAGTGTTTTGATATTTACTGTTAGTTACCTGGCTGGATGACAAATGCTGTTGGTCTCCTCTTGTCACGTCCTGACGAGTATACAGGATTATTTGTTATTGTAGTTTGGTCAGGACGTGGCAGAGGGTGTTTGATTTATGTGTTCCTGGGTTTTAGGTTAGTATGTTCTAGGTTATATTTCTGCATTCTGTCTAGTTTAGGTTTTCTATGTTTAGGTTTGGGTGCTGGACTCTCAATTGGAGGCAGGTGTTTCTAGTTGCCTCTGATTGAGAGTCCTATATAGAGGTGTGTGTTTGGTTTGGTATGTTGTGGGTAGTTACCTTTTGCATTGCTGTCTGTTCAGCCTGTGAAACTGTCATCTGTCGTGTTTATTGTTTTTTGGTGTACATCATATTTAAATAAAACGATGAGGAGCACACAACCCGCTGCGTATTGGTCTGACAGTGATTTCGAGATATCTTCAGACGAAGGTGAAGATCGTGACACCTCTCTCCATTCAACTTGATGGATCACTGGAACCTTTCAGGTGTAATGTCCCCAACAAAGTGTGTGTGTGTGTGTGTGTGTGTGTGTGTGTGTGTGTGTGTAACCTCAATAACCCTCAAAGCTAATGTCAAACCGAAAGTCTGTTTGACATTATGCCCACACAGTCTCTGTTTGAAGTTAGAAGGTTATTTTGATGATTTGGGCATGACATTGAAAGCATGCTAATTTGGGGAACGCAGTTGAGGTGTCTAGGGGTGACAGGTATTGACTGGTTTTGAGGACTAGGAGAAAAATCATCCTCCCTCTCTCCCTTTCTCTCTCTCCATCTCTGTGAAATGTACAGAGACAGGGATGGTGCCAAGAGCGTGGGTTCTTGGGGGACTTAAGAAAAAGCACAGGACTTTAATAAACTAAAGGGACATTAACACTATCCAGCCTCACTGCGAGGGGTTACGACATAGAAATACAACGATCTAGTTCTGCGTTTTATCACAATAGAGGAGGACACGACAGAGAAGACTCGGCTTGTCTTGATCTAACTCTCTAGAGATGAAAAAAAAAGCACTAACATGTTGCGTCACGTGTTTGAAGGGGCTGTCGTGAATATGCTTCTCAGTCAAAAAGGAGAGATGACATCTCTACAAACAGGTCTACAAAGAGCCGATTAGTGACTTTTTTCCTCTAAGGCAAATAGTGTGTGTACGTGTGAGCGAACCTGCATGCATGATTGTGTGTGTGTGGTAGAGGGTTACGAGTGGTTAGTGGTTGTGAAACCCCTCATTGAAACTAAAGTGTCTGTCTGTAACTCATTAGAGGTCTCCACTGTGTTAATGGCCTGTATGTGTGGTTCTGCCTATAACTCATTAGTGGTCTACACTGTGATATGGCCTGTGTGTGGGAGAGGGCCAGCATGTGTGGTGAGGTGTGTGTGTGTCCTGTCCATTGATACAGTACTAATGAAGGGTGAGACTTTGTCCATT